>NW_015961987.1:0-399 GCF_000497045.1 Kalmanozyma brasiliensis GHG001 | reverse complement strand
ATACGTTCTCAAGAGAAGCCGTCTATACCAACATGGAAGCAATGCTTGCAATTGCAGAAGAGAAGCGGCTCTTCTCTGGGGACGGACCCAAGCCGTCTACTCTGGTGCAGCGTCAAATGGTCACAGACCTAGCCCTAGGCCGTGGGGCGGTGGCGGCGGACAACAAACAAATCCGTTGCTTTTTCCCCCGCCAAATGGCAGACCCTCCATTTGTCCGTTGGTCCAACGGACACGCCATTTTACACTGCTCCAGTGCAGCGACGGACAACGCCAGATTTTGGCAGGAGCAACGGACAGCAAGCAACGGACGCGTCAAAATTGCCAGGAAATTGGCTGGGCAACAGTCAAATGTGGAGGACTGGTCCAGTGCCCAACGTACAAATCCAACTTTCACACTGG
>NW_015961986.1:0-445 GCF_000497045.1 Kalmanozyma brasiliensis GHG001 | reverse complement strand
GGGTTATATGACTGTCTGGTCAGAGGTCAAAACAAATATGCAACTTTGACTATCTGGGAACTTCATTGGGTCCATTTGCTACCATTTGAGTTACATTTGGCGTTAAAGTTTAACGATTAACGTAACTTTCCAGGCCGTCAAAGTTTCAAGGTCAGATGTTGAAACTACTAATTGATAAGGCTGCAGATGGTGTGAGGACCTGCATTGGGGTCCATATGGACAGGATCCACTAGCCAAAGAGGTTCAGATGGAACGTTGGAGGCTGTACGCCATCATTCAACGTTGTTGAGGTTGCCAACCTCAGGAACCTCAAATTCAGGGTCCTCAACCTCCTAAAGCTAGGCTCAACCTCCTGAACCTCCTGAGCCTTGGCGTTTCAACATCTACATCCCTGTCAACCTCCTCAACCTTGGCAACCTTGAGAGGTTACCAGTCCAATCTCAGA
>NW_015961985.1:0-447 GCF_000497045.1 Kalmanozyma brasiliensis GHG001 | reverse complement strand
CCCTAACCCTAACCCTAACCCTAACCCTAACCCTAACCCTAACCCTAACCCTAACCCTAACCCTAACCCTAACCCTAACCCTAACCCTAATCGATTTGTAAAAGGGACCCCCTTGTAACCCTAACCCTAAGGGACCCCCTTGTAACCCTAACCAGAGGTGTCGGGACTGCAAGGCGTCAAGCAGTCCACTGGCATTGCCAAGGATGGCAACTGCCTGTTCAGGGCCATGGCCCAGCACCTCTTTGGTGCTCAGGACAGGCACATGGAGGTCAGGGCCAAGACGGTGGCCCACCTCCTGGGCAAGCCACACTTGGTGGCCGCCTACGCGGCGGAGGGATCGGGACATCTGGGGGCCAAGACTTGGCTCACTCAGATGGCCAAGATGGGCACCTGGGGGGATGAGCTGGCCATCCTGGGGCTGGCAGAGGCCTATGACACCCCCCTCTG
>NW_015961984.1:0-496 GCF_000497045.1 Kalmanozyma brasiliensis GHG001 | reverse complement strand
AACCTCCTGAGCCTTGGCGTTTCAACATCTACATCCCTGTCAACCTCCTCAACCTTGGCAACCTTGAGAGGTTACCAGTCCAATCTCAGATCACAACCTCAGACCGCAACCTCAGTCTGGCCGCAACCTCAACCTCAAACCTCAACCTCAGAGCAGCTGCAACCTTGAACATCGGCAACCTCAGCAGGTGTGCAACCTCCTGAGGTCCATGAGGCTGAGGGCACGCCCGCTCTGGCAAGGTACTGTGTGGCCAATGCTGGAACAATGCACCGGCAAGCTCAGAATGCTGCATGGCCAACATCACCAAGTAGGAACATGGTCAAGGTGGAAACCTGATGTCACCACAGCGTAGAGCTGGCCGTTACACTTCCAATGGTACCTCATTTGCCTGCCTTTGACTTGCCGGTTAGGGTTAGGGTTAGGGTTAGGGTTAGGGTTAGGGTTAGGGTTAGGGTTAGGGTTAGGGTTAGGGTTAGGGTTAGGGTTAGGGTTAGGG
>NW_015961983.1:0-510 GCF_000497045.1 Kalmanozyma brasiliensis GHG001 | reverse complement strand
CCAGCCACACTACTCCGTATCTACCCTCCTGGTTGCTATCTTTCCTTGACCGCACGTGCACCAGAAGCGCGTGATCTGGAGATGTACAAGCATTGGGTGTTCTTTGCTGGGTTCAAGTGCCGCCTCAGCTTTGCCCCGGAGTACAAGCTTCCATTGGTAGACCGTCTTTCCCAGCCACCGCAACTGGCAACGCTTCTGGCATCTCCAAATCCTACCACGCTTACGTATGGAGAGCTGCGGGTGGATGTGGCCATCATGGTGGAGGCATTGCAAGACATTGGCTGTGAAAGCATACGTATGTCTGCGTTTGGCATCAAGGTGCCAATCGAGCGCTTCATGGATCCAGCACGCTATGCAGAGCATCCGCTACAGCACACCAACCTGTATGACATTGGGCGCACAGTCTACACAAGGAGTCTGACGGTGCTGGCTCCAAGAACACGCAGAGGCCGCTACAAACAGTACCCAATGGCAATGCAAGTGGGGCGGGGCTATGGCGGTGTGGAGCTG
>NW_015961982.1:308-544 GCF_000497045.1 Kalmanozyma brasiliensis GHG001 | reverse complement strand
CCCTAACCCTAACCCTAACCCTAACCCTAACCCTAACCCTAACCCTAACCCTAACCCTAACCCTAACCCTAACCCTAACCCTAACCCTAATACTGGAGGGTCTCACCGTCCAAGGCAAGGTGCGCAAGCAGAGCAAGAACGTTGCCCCACATGTCAGCACGCTTCTTGATGGTCTGCGGCCGAAGGTTGTAGGGCTCTGACGGCGCATCACTGTAAGCATGGAACATCTGCTGCAA
>NW_015961982.1:0-298 GCF_000497045.1 Kalmanozyma brasiliensis GHG001 | reverse complement strand
CTAACCCTAACCCTAACCCTAACCCTAACCCTAACCCTAACCCTAACCCTAACCTAGGCATGGAACGTCTGCTGCATGTAACGGCCAGACTCCATAAAGGTCTGCATCCAACGCTGAGCAGAAGCTTTGGCCATTCTGGCCAGCCAGTGAACAAAGTCATGGTGGGCGCCGGGCCAGCTTGACGTGTCAGTGCCCAGAGCGCCAATGGCAGCCAGTGGCTTGCCTGCCCAGTACAAGCGCCACTTGAGCTGCTTGGCCCAGGGACCAATGTTGCCGCTGAGCATGGACGTGTCCACAA